>NC_138204.1:186309932-186311452 GCF_964194415.1 Vipera berus | reverse complement strand
GAGAGATACACACACACATACATATACAGTCATGGCCGAAACTTGGCACCCCAGAAATTTTTCCAGAAAATCAAGTATTTCTCACAGAAAAGTATTGCAGGAACACATGTTTTGCTATACACAGGTTTATTCCCTTTGTGTGTATTGGAACACAACAAAAAAGGGAGGAAAAAAAGCAAATTGGACATAATGTCAAACAAAACTCCAAAAATGGGCCGGACAAAATTATTGGCACCCTTAACTTAATATTTGGTTGCACACCCTTTGGAAAAAATAACTGAAATCAGTCGCTTCCTATAACCATCAATAAGCTTCTTACACCTCTCACCCGGAATTTTGGACCACTCTTCCTTTGCAAACTGCTCCAGGTCTCTCTTATTGGAAGGGCGCCTTTTCCCAACAGCAATTTTAAGATCCCTCCACAGGTGTTCAATGAGATTCAGATCTGGACTCATTGCTGGCCACTTTAGAACTCTCCAGCGCTTTCTTGCCATCCATTTCTGGGTGCTTTTTGACGTATGCTTGGGGTCATTGTCCTGCTGGAAGACCCAAGATCTCGGACGCAAATCCAGCTTTCTGACACTGGACTCTACAGTGTGACCCAAA
Source organism: Vipera berus (assembly GCF_964194415.1). Classification (NCBI taxonomy): domain Eukaryota; kingdom Metazoa; phylum Chordata; class Lepidosauria; order Squamata; family Viperidae; genus Vipera; species Vipera berus. The sequence continues at coordinate 186,310,846 of NC_138204.1, read as the reverse complement.
ATCTTTTGGTAATCCTCAGATTTCATGATGCCTTGCACACATTCAAGGCACCCAGTGCCAGAGGCAGCAAAACAACCCCAAAACATCATTGAACCTCCACCATATTTCACTGTAGGTACTGTGTTCTTTTCTTTGTAGGCCTCATTTCGTTTTCGGTAAACAGTAGAATGATGTGCTTTACCAAAAAGCTCTATCTTGGTGTCATCTGTCCACAAGACGTTTTCCCAGAAGGATTTTGGCTTACTCAAGTACATTTTGGCAAACTGTAATCTTGCTTTTTTATGTCTCTGTGTCAGCAGTGGGGTCCTCCTGGGTCTCCTGCCATAGCGTTTCATTTCATTTAAATGTCGACGGATAGTTTGCGCTGACACTGATGCTCCCTGAGCCTGCAGGACAGCTTGCATTTCTTTGGAACTTGTTTGGGGCTGCTTATCCACCATCCGGACTATCCTGCGTTGCAACCTTTCATCAATTTTTCTCTTCTGTCCACGACCAGGGAGATTTGCTACAGTGCCATGGGTTGCAAACTTCTTGATAATGTTGCGCACTGTGGACAAAGGCAAATCTAGATCTCTGGAGATGGACTTGTAACCTTGAGATTGTTGATATTTGTCCACAATTTTGGTTCTCAAGTCCTCAGACAGTTCTCTTCTCCTCTTTCTGTTGTCCATGCTTAGCGTGGCACACACAGACACACAATGCAAAGACTAAGTGAACTTCTCTCCTTTTTATCTGCTTTCAGGTGTGATTTTTATATTGCCCACACCTGTTACTTGCCCCAGGTGAGTTTAAAGGAGCATCACATGCTTGACACTATCTTGTTTACCCACAATTTTGAAAGAGTGCCAATAATTTTGTCCGGCCCATTTTTGGAGTTTTGTTTGACATTATGTCCAATTTGCTTTTTTTCCTCC